>NW_019416272.1:418901-463431 GCF_000390285.2 Anoplophora glabripennis | reverse complement strand
GTTAAAAACGGAAACATATTCGGTATAAGAACGAATAATTCTGTTAATATAATTGTTATATACAAATTCGGATGCTGGTCTTTATACAACAAATCTTCCCTACTATACAATTGGAACATAAAGTCTATAACACCTAATAATGTATAAGTAATTCATTATAACCTTTATTTCATAGATGCATAAGGTGTATTAAGCACCTTCCAGTTAAACTCGTTGAATAAGGAGTATGGAGATGATTGCTTTTTTTAATAAAAGTTGTATATTGATTATAAAAGTTTTAATATGCGCTATACACATTATTCTAGATAAACAGTTTAATAAGCCCATTTCTTTCAGTGTAATAAAAGCAAAATGGTGTACCCTAAGTGGTTATTTTAGGTCCCCTGTTATTTATACTAAAAACAATTGAATCGAAAATGCATTGTTATGCGAACGATGGCCAAATGTCTGAATCTTTTAAACCAGAGGAACAAAATTCTTATTTTAATAAGATTAATCTAGATTTAGAAATATTGTCCGCATGATCTCAAAAGAGCGCTTTAAAATTAAATCCAACTAAGACTACCGCTATACGAGTAGTATTTGGAACCTCAAAACAATGTGTGAAAATTAAACTGGAAATAATCTTTTTTGTCAAACTCTATTATAGAATTTAAAAATACTTGTAAAAATCTCGGCTTAATTTTTGATAATCATTTGACATACACGAATCATGTAAATTATATTCTGAAAACTGCTTTTTCACTTGCAGTGTGTATATTCGTATAAATTTTAAAATTAAATTAAATTTCTTATACCTATTATTTATGTTTGTCAGTTTCTGACTTTTATAAAATACAAGTTCTATAAAATTATGAGATATGCAGAAAAAGTCAGTAGGAGAGTTCATATTACTGCTAATTTTGTTAAAAATTGGTAGTTCAAAATTGAAGTATGCAGAAATATTCGCTACTTAAATTTAATACGTACAGTCGAAGAGTCCGCCATATCTTAAATCTAAGTTAACATTTTTTAATCAATTTTTTATTTAATTGCGTATTTTCATATGTTGCCCAAAACTTTAAAACTTATAAAGAGTAGTAGCTCATTTAAATGTTAAAAATAGTATCATGCAAAACCACAAAGTCACTCACCTCATCTAAATAGCTATTGTTCATGTTCATTCCATAAGATAGGATTTTTACATGTAATGGTTTTTATACACGAAAAATGTAAATGAATTGAACATTCATGACACACTGTGTTGAATTATACATTGTAATTTTACATTTGTATGCATTATTTCTAATTCTTTATGTTTTTATTATATTTAATGTAAATATACGAATAAAAGTGTGACGTTATCATGTGATCTCCCTGCGCGGTGTTACAGCCTGTGTGTTAGTTGTTCAATAGGCATGTTTACATTCATGTATGAGGTAATAATATAGAACAATGTTTTAACTGCCTAATATAATGTTATAAATAAGTATAAGATAAGTAAATAACACGACTTTGTGTAACTTATATAAATCTTCCGAGACATCTTGACTTGAAGCTAATGAAGAGTATGAGAAACATTAACAATATCCATAGTGAACTTTGCCTAACCGTTACACACAGACATCCAGTTTGTAGCCTACTATTGAAGGCCTATTTTACTTATTGTTTTACTTACACTATATTCTGTTTTCAGATTTTCTTAAGAAGTAGCCATTGTCCTCGAAATTGTTCAAAGATTACTCCTCAAAATGCACCTCGACGCGAGAACTAGGCCAAAATTTTCAATCAGAAAGTCTTGATATAAATGAAAACCGCAATAAAACTTCTCCAGGAAAACATATGGAGAGTTTTTCCTTATACTTAATTATTTTAAATAAAGTCAATTTTATGGAAATAAATTAGTCTCATTTGTCTTAGATAAGTACCTAAGTACGTACTGTTTATTTAATTGGTCCTCGCAATTTAAAATGTTTTAGATTAATGTAAGCTTTACACGGTTTTCGAAAGTATGAAAACGTATTTGGGAGATCACTTTTAAATTGAAACATTGAAGAATAAAGACCGCCCTAAAAAAAGGTGTGTAAAATTAAATATGTATCTACTTTGTCCTGTAAATAATTAGGGATGTTTTTTACAGAAATTGTTTTAAATATTTTTAATTTTTTCAGACTTCGTTAATTTAAACAAGCTATACCAAGATTTTCATTGTACAGGGCGATTGATTTTCGACAGTTTTATAGGATACAGCCAAAACGGTGATAGATATAAAAAATCTGACATCGATGTCCCGTTCTCTTCTTTTGAGTTTACTTCACCGATACCAAAAGATCTTGGCTAACTTGATTAGTTTTAGATATACAGGTTTTTTGAAAAATTGTCCATTTAAGTCAATCTCTCTATATCCGTCGTCATTCAATTTCGAAGAAAAAAAATTGAACATTATTGGTTCTATTTTTTATGAGGAAGCCATTGGCTATTTTTTACAAATCGCACAGTTTTTCCGATATTACATAAACATAGGTTTTTTTAAGGCATGTATTTGGCCATCCCGTTGAATATAATTTTTTTTTAATCTTTCCAGCCATAGGTATGTATATACATAACAATAGATAATTTTTATTTGCCTAAATGAAGAAAAATGCAAAAAATATATAGGTATTTTTTCAGTTGGCCATGGCCATGTGTTTCGTCTTTTGTTGTTTAATATTGACAGGTAATTTATTTCTGACTGATTGAAAGCTTGTTGAATGACTTATACTTGGTTTTATAAATTTTGAAACGTGTTCTATTTAAAAAAAAATCTATGCTTATGTAATATCGGAAAAGACTGTGCGATTTTTAAACAATTTGGGTACGTCAATGTCTTCCTCATAAAAAATAGAACAAAATAATGTTCAATTTTTTTCTTCTAAACTTAATGACAAGGGAGATAGAAAGATTAGTGTAAAGGAGCAATTTTTCAAAAAAAAAAAAAGCTATATATCAACAACTAATCAAGTTAGCCAAGATCTTTTGGTATAGTCGTTACGATATCAGTTGGAACCGCATAAAAATATTTAACTCATAAAGTCTACGGAATCCATAGGCGTCCAGAAAAATTTTGCCCTGTCTCGTCTAGATATTCTATATTCCGAGCTATATTCCTATTCCTATTTAGTTGACGATACTCTCTAATTTTTTGTAAATAATCTTTCTGAAGTGCAACTATACGTCATGATTCCATAATTATCATACGATTGTCAAGTTTTTTATGTTCAAAACCGCATTGTAATACATATGGTAAAGTATCTGAAGGTTTATAATTATAATCAGGATAATCGCTTAATTTATCTCGAATCATGTTTGAAGTAGGAACTTTATTTTCTTTAGGTATATATATTGTGCGCCGTATTACATCTCTGGTAAAATTGTCAATATTCTTTAATTTTGTATTTTTTCGTTTCCTCTTTGTACCGTGATTAATAACGTCTCCTTCCTTAATTACGCGATAAATTGACGTTTTTAATATCTTAGTTAATTCGCTAATCCATTTCCTAATTTCTTTATCACATTGTTCACTATTTTCTCTTTTCAAACATTCATATATATTTAAAATAATACGTTGACTTTGTACGTGTAGATCTTTGTTTTTAAACTCTGAGTTTGTTTCGACGCTTTCGACAAAAACCAGCTCGACTATTTGGGGATTTTCCCGGGTTATTTCGTTATCTTCCGTTTCAAAGGGTCTACAGAAAGCCATTCTAAATTGCTAGATAATTACATATACTGGTTACGATATGAATAAATACATAGTAATATTAACTAATAATTAATAATACGTACTGCACTGGCAAAACCAAGTGAACAGCGTTCGACACTAAACTAATTATAGAATACCATGCAAAAAATTATTTACGACCTAGTGGACCAATACAGGTTTGCTTTGATGACCAGCGTGCCGCCGTCGATTCTACATCAGGCGGACTGTCTACCAATACCGGACTTGCCCAATGGCTATTCGAGTATAAATTACGTAAAATAATGACTAAAGCACAGGAAGGTATTTCAAGTGAAGTGCAGACAGGTTCCAATTGATATCGT
The DNA here is from genome assembly GCF_000390285.2 of Anoplophora glabripennis. Classification (NCBI taxonomy): domain Eukaryota; kingdom Metazoa; phylum Arthropoda; class Insecta; order Coleoptera; family Cerambycidae; genus Anoplophora; species Anoplophora glabripennis. The sequence goes on along the minus strand of NW_019416272.1, from coordinate 459,369 downwards.
AGCAACTATACCAGCGAAGTAAACTAAAAAAATGAGGAAGAGACGTCGATTTTTAGTATCTATCAGCATTTTTGCTGTACCGTATAAAACTATCGAAAATCAACTACCCTGTACATACTATTATTTCAAGAAAATTGTTTAATTATTTATTTTAAACAATATTCTGTATTATTAATTTTTAGTTTAATTTGGAAATTTATTTTTTACTTTAGAGAATATGTGTCATTTACTGCATTAATAAATTTTCTTAAGTTTATTTAAACATTAAACTTGTCTTAGAAAAATATTTAAGTATGTAAAAAGATATTCTTTCTAAAAATATTACAAAATAATAGTGTCTATATTTTTTTTCTTCCTGTTTCTTAGTAAAATTACACTTCAGTTGTCTTAAATACACCTATATACAATATACATTTATAAATTTACATTTTGAGCGAATTTCTCAAAAAGTGCAAAATTACATGCTTAATATAACTTGTATGAAGTAATTTTACATTACCCACTATAGCGTCGAAATAACCAATGATCTAGTGTGTAATTTTACATACAATCTTTATGAGTGTACCTACATTATTTCCTTAATCTTGTTCGGTGCAAAAATAAAATAAATTTCTATAAATTTTACCCTATATAAAAATATACCTTTGATTTATGAATTCCCGCATTGGGCACTGTTATGCTTTTAATGTGATATTAATTCTTTTCATTACTTAACAGAAAAAACTTTCAGTTTTAATTTACTCTCACTTTAGAACCATTGTGCTTCACTTTTGGGACATTTGGCGTGCGAACGACGCGGCTAAGCTTTCATTATATGACTACACTTTCCCTTTGACACCTCTACGCGATTTGCATATAGATTAACCTTTATGGGTGCTTTAGTCACTCCTCTCAATTGTTCTTCAAATGTAAGAAGTCTACTTCTTCAAATTTTCAAGTAGTATAGAAACATGAATAATATACATATATGTAGTATTATTGCGACCTTGTACAGTGTGTTCTAGCCACTCAGAGTAATTTTAAACATAACGATTTTCTGCAAAATTGCTGAAACTTTCAGGAAGCATTATCAGCGAGATCAATTTTAAATTTGTAGTAATCATTCTCGTCAATGTAAGGAAAGAAAGAAAAACATTTTTATAAGCGGTTTTAAGATGGAAAATAAATGAAACTTCAAATTTGATAGAGTCCTCAAAGAAACTTGAAAAAAGAATAGTGGAAAATGTCTACTAGTTTATATTTATATTTTTTTTTCCTAAACTTTCCTTTAGGAAAAAATTCATTTTATTTTTATGACTACCATTAGCAACGGCTAACACAGATTAGGTTTTCTCCTATATCTTTCCTTATATATATCTATTCCTTATATATATATATCCTTATCTTTAGTGTTTAGTTTAACTGAAAACGTAACCAACCTACAATCTTTAACTTTAAGGACTAGTCGATATTGTTTGTGCCACCCTTAAATGAAAAGGAATCAAATTAATCAATATTATTTATTTTTAATTACTCTCCTTGTTTTGCAATTTTTTTTTCAAAAACTTTTAGTAAAAATAATTGAAATTTTTTAGTTTTAATAAAAATATGATTCCCTCAAGTCGTCGCGATACTTTTCTGAAAATAACTCAGAAGTCACTTAGAAAGAATTCCAATTCTGTAATTGACTGTAAATCTATTAAAAGTGTGTAGTACTACAACTTTCAAGGAAGAATATGCCAATTAAAATGTTATTAAAAAAATACGCTTAATATAAACTTGTAGGTACATATTAATAGAAATTATTAATATCTAATGATGTATGTGAGCCGAAACGACCCAATACGATAAGACGGTCCACATAAAATGGGTCATCAGGATGACCTTTTTACAACTCGTATGATTCCCTCGGATCAACCGTATTCTTTAAACAGAGCCATTCATAGCTCCCTGTGTGGTATGGAAAATTTTCCAACGAAAAGATGAATTAGTGTGACTATATACAAGTTATTGCACAGCTCGAATTTCAAGCTCGACTTGGGTTATTTGAAATAAAATGAAGTTTAATTCGAGCCAAGTATATATTTCAAATATTCGAAAACTCAAGTGGTTCTTCAAGTCTACTTAATTTTTTCTAAGAAGTAGCAGAGTTTCGATCCTAATTTTTTTTGGTACAAATGTAAATGCCTGGCTGTGATTTTTCTTTATTCGTGTAAGGCACATGAAGCTTATAATAGGATTGTTGTTTAATATGTTATGAAGCGAATATTTAATATTTATTTATAATAAAATAGCTCAGGAAAACTACCATTTTGGAGGAAGGAAATATGCTTTGTTGATAAAAAATCTTTAGGCATTGCAACCAACTTCAGGATGACACCTTGACATCTTTACAATAAAAAAAAAATGAATTGACGGCATTAACCAAATTTTATAATGATTTACTGAAATACTCTTAATTCAAAATTAAGGTTAAATTGAGTTAAAAACTTGTGAAAAAAGATTGTACTGGACGGCTGTAAATTTTAGTTATAGGTGTAGAATTTAAACATTTTTAAAGATTTTTAGAAAGTTTGGAAAATAATATTATATTTGAGCATTTTTTAGATTGCTTGAATCAAATCAAGTAGCAATGAATCAAGTGAAGCAATTTCTAAAAATATCATGCTACTTGACTGGATACATATCTAGTTATTTTTGTTGGTTAAAACTTTAATCCTTAAAAATTCATCAAAAGATTTATTAGGTTTTAATTAGAAATAATTTGAAAAAAAATACTTAGGCTCCAATTGTCATTATCCCAGCCGTCGCGATATTCGTGTTGAGCGACCCCAAAAACTCCGAGGTAACGAGTTTCGGCTAAGTTTATAACGAATTGCAACGAATGCAAAAAACCGCATCACAATCCATCTTACTGCACAGATTTCAGTGGTAAGGACGTTTTTAGTGCTTTATTTCCTCGACTTTTGAACTTGTTTTACAAAGACAAGATGACTCTGAAAAGTTTGAATTCCCTGGTATTTTTCGCGAACTTAACAAAACAGTTAGTGAACACCTTAAAAATGCAATAATTAAATTTTAAGAAAATAAAATGAGGAAAGTTTTATAATTTTCTAAGGGAGGGGGGGGGGGCTTATAGCTAAATATTGCCCTGTTAAAACCTACCGTGTAGTATACCCAGTAAAAAAGTCACGGGTCGTCACTGGAATTGAGTGTTCTTCTAATTACGTTTAGATGGATAAAATATAGTAGTAGTAGTTTGGTTCGATTTCACCACCAACATTTATTTAAAAGGGTATATCTAGAAGTTGGCAATAAATTTCATTATACCTAGTCATTGTCAAAATATCATATTTGATTTTCGATAATTTTATGGAAAACACAAAATATTTGAATTCGGACGACGTATTTTATGACATTTTACGAGTATCTTCTCAAAGTACCTCAAAAGCCTATGTTCACAAACATCGGGTCTAACTCAGTTACCCCATGAAATTTTCATAATCTACTTTTTAACAAATAATTTCTACTGTGATATCTGAGAATGCCGAAATAGATAAAATATGTACTATAAGACTAAAGTAGTACAATAAAATTTTGGTGGAATTGATGGACGTCAAAATAGTTGTTATTTTTCCTAGCGTTAAAGAGATTGTGGAAACGACTTATGGAAAGGGCCCTACTACCTAATCCAGCCATCGTGTATATGTACATTGTCTCCATTCGCCTTGATACTAAATTGTCTCGTTTAAAAATAACAGGAATGCAGCTCGTCGATAACCGACTTATAAATGCACCGAATATATTTGATTTTAGTTTCCCTATCAAATTTGACCTTAGCTGACAAACCGATATAATATATCGCACATAATAAATAACAACCAGTTTTGTTACAATTTCAAATGGTGTTTTAGAGCTACTTTAAGACAAATAGTTATTTGTTGTCTAGGTAAAGACTCATAAATAATTTAAACATGGTTCTTTAGTACGTCACGCACATATTTTTAAATTAATTTCATATTAAGCGAAAGACTTTGCACAACCTTTGCAAGTCGCAAATGTCGATTGGTTATACCCATTCTAACGGAGAAATAGGTGAATAACCACAACGGATTAAAGATGGTAAATAAAAGAATACATGAAGTTCTATACAACACAACGTGTTTTTTTTTGTTTCTTTGGAATTCCTTAAAATAATATTAATGGAGAATAGTTTTAGTGATAGATTCGGAATTAGGAACAATGGATACTTGCATATTGGCAATTCTCAGTTAATTCATGTTTTCATTTCTTTATAATTCTGCATTTTTCGATAAAAAAAGAAACAAAATAGCAGGTTATATTAATGCAACTCAACCAAAGAGATGGTTTTGTGTGAAATTTTAATAATAAAAAGTTATTTATACGCCTTAATAGTAACTGTAAAATTATTTCTGCAGAAAATGGTAACTGAACAGCGTACCTATCCACTAGTATCTCGAATAATATCAGTCATGGATAAACTTTTTGAGGTAAGTGTGAACAATCTGATTTAATTCACCAACAAACAGTAGCAATAAGTTCATGTTTAAAAAAATATTTCTAAAAACAAGCTTTTAGTAAATATTGACACGTGATCAAGAATGCGCTGTGACGTCATTTAGTGCGTCCGAGAACACAACCTTCTTCTCGACCGACTGTCGTCTAATCTACAAAACAAAACTTTAATGATTGATTCTTAAGTAACGATCTCTAAAAGATTTCCAATATTTTTTATACATGCTTATTGAGTAATTTGAAAATGGAACACCTTTTAGAGAGAAAATGAATTACATAAGTCATGTTAAATTTGAAAGATGAGTTCGAAAAAGAGAATGTACAGGGTGTTTCACTTAAAAAAAAAACTAGTTGGCTAGCGCCAAGTCAAATTAAATACCTGTAAACTGCACAATTGAAACTATTTTTGGCAAACGCGAGACCAAAATAAAAGTAACTTCCCTAAAACATTTTTCTCTAAAGATAATGATAAGGCAGCTATAGCCCAATGAAGCTTGTCTGGATATAATGCATTTTCAAAGATATACGAGTAAGTATACTTCGTTTATTTTAATCACAATTTAAAGAAAACAAATAAAATTCTCCTTTATTTGACTTAAATTTAGTCGCCCATTTAAAGAAATCTGTTTAAATGACGTCTAGTACTCATCACAAAGAAATCAAATAAACCTTTTGACTAACAGTTTACAACACAAATTTGTACAAATTAATTCACATCTTGTTTATGCAGATTTTGTAATTTTGTGTTACATGAATATACGCATTATTACAATGAACATCTTACATAAATTATCTCAAATAAACACAAAAGTAGAATTTCCGCATTTAAAAATAGATTAAAAATATTTACATTTATTGTTTATTAAAGTGCAATGTCAAGTTAGTTATAAGAATTCGCAAATCCTACATCAAGTGAGATTAGAAGGAAAACAGACTTAAGTGAATTCAGAGGAATAAGTTAAATTATTTTATCCCTATACTAAAAATAATAATATAATCGTCGATCACGTGACCTGGGAAATTCAAGTCATTTATTTAAATCTTTAAATCTTTAAATTTTAAAATGTCCACATATATATTTTTTGTCTAAATACATATAATAAAACAGTAGATACTTTCTTGAACTTCTGTTAAGTGTAAAAAAATATGGCAAGTAAAACTTTCCTAGTTGCTCTACTTCCTGATGAGTTGAGTTTGATTGATGAATTCAACATTGACCATAAGTCACCATAAACATAGATCTAATAAATAATATCTAATAAATCTATTCCATGTTAATTGTGAGCAAGTCATATTTGCCATTGACAGATATATGATTTGAAAAATAGATCCTTGGCAATACACACCAGTGAAAGTAATTGAGAATAATTATTACCGATATACTTTGCATAATTTTAGAATATTACCATTTTACATGCACTTTGAAAATATAATCGTTGGTGTGTATATTTGTTTAGAATTAAGAATCTTTTTATTAATAACATAATAACTTTCTTATTTTAAGTGGAACACCCTATATATTATTGCATTTTCGGATTCTACATGATATTTGAGTCACTTTATTAAATGAATAAATAACCAACAAATTAAAATAATCCTCATTAGTATAATTTAAAAGATTCCTAGGCATTTGTATTTAAATTTTCGGCAAAAACTATTACAGACAACAATAATTTGACAACAATGACAACTAACGTGACAATTGTATAGTTACTTTAATTATTTTTGGAGAGTTTCGGGTCATGGCCAATTTGACAATAGGTCTGATACGAGAAAAACTATCAAAAAAATATATCTCTTGCTAATATCAAGTAGTAACGATAATCCTAACAATACAAAATTTCAGTCTGCATACGACAGACTAAAAAAATACAAGGTGTTCCTTTTAAATTAACAAAGTCATAAATGTTTCAAATTATCAAAATAAAGCAGCAAAAATGAAACATTTAGTATTAAATGTTTTAATGTGTATAACATAATTTAGTGTTACCTATGCCCTTTACAGGTACCAAAAATCCATTTGATATCCCGCTTCTGATAACAGTTACTAGCATCTCCCCGGACCCTTGCATCTATCAAATTTTTTCTTTAAAAATTAATATCTCAAAATCTATAACTCCTAGGTATAGGTGATATTTAATAAAATGACCCTCAAATTTCATATAGAATCCGCAAATGCAATAATATATAGGGTGTCCGATCTAAAATAAGAAAGTTGATGTCTACTTCCGGTATAACCGGAAGTACCATAAAGTTCTAAATATTTTATCTGCCTTTGTTAGGTTGCCAAATTTTCAGATTTATCGGATCAGTAGTTTCCAATATGTCGATAGTGGCGATTCCTGGTGGGACACCCTATATTTAAAAAATTATAAGGAAAACAGATATGTTCCTTGTTGGACGAACGGCCTTGGCCTTGCCTTATCTGAAGTTGCTGCAGTAACGGTAGTTGCAATGTACCCGCTATGCAGTTCTCAATACGCCAATAAAGAAAGATAAATCAATTTTTTTGTTTTAAATTTAAATACATTTTTCCCAGAGAATAAAGAGTTTGGTAACTAAGTTTAGACAGGATATAATGGACCCAGTGGCGTATGTAGCGGAATTTTTCTTAGAAAAAAACAAAATGTATACAGGATGTCCCTGAATGGGTGTTACAAATTTTAACAGTAGTATAACTCGACAAAATAGCAAAAAAGGTTATTATTGATGTACTTCCGGAAATGCATAATAAGGGACCTTACAAGGGATACGGGATATCAAGAAATGATTATTTTATTTATTAAGGAAAAATGGCTAAACCTATATACGTTATAGAATATAGATAAGTTATTTTGAAAGTTAAAAAGACTGTGGCAAAACTGTAATATTGACACATTGCGGGTAGTTTGCAATAAGAATGAGATTTCATTTTTACCTTTTTTATTTCAATGGAATTTTAATATTTAAAATAAAATAGCGATTTATATTTGATTCACCTACTCGTATCACCTACTTTTTCGGAAGTTTTGTAGGAGGCAACGAAATAGATGGAATCGTTCTTATCTCTAGATCTTAATGTATGTATGTATGTTCACGAAAAACAGAATCGGTAGGTGTGCTGATAATAAGCAATTAGAGAAATTTAGTTTCGGTCGACTCAGTAGATTTTAGATTCTATGATCATTAAAATAGAGAAAATGTATTGTTCCTAGAAATTAAGAGTTGACAGAAAAATATTCCATTTTTTTTTTCTACGAAATAAAAGTGGTTAAGGGGACCATATCCCTGACCGAGAAATAGTCAAACTGGCGTTTTTAGGTACTTACTTAAAACTTGAAAAGTAAAACGTGTAGAACAAAAGTAAGCACAAAAATAAAATCCTTGGTGTTCTATTTATTCATTGTTACTATTTAAATTTACTCAAATAAAATAATAACATAAAAAAAGCGTTGGTAAAACATTCGTTTGTTGTTATCCTAACCCCACATTTTAATAATTATTTTCACTTGGTTATAAATAAAAGTAAACAATTTTATATGTAGGACTAAGCAAGTAAATGTTATAAGAAAATTTACATGTGGAGTTATATATAAAAAAGTTAGTATTTTCGTAGATTTCAGTACCTAAAACCTTGAAGATTTGATCGTTTTTTGCACCTGTTTATTCGTTTTACTGCGGCGTCTTTGAAAATACTCAGGTGGCATGACATAACATTCCTATTATTTGATAAGCTTTAGATTATTCAGTTATTAAATGTTTGAAATTATTTGTCTTTGCGGAAAACACTACTTAAAGAATGTGGGGCCCTTAAGGGTTTAGTTGCCATGAATTATACAGCAAGTTAGGCATCTCATATTATTCGACAAAGATACGGACATAGAAATCTAGAATCTACTCTATAGATACACTTGAGTTGTAGACGTACACGAGCGAAATATCATGGACACTAGAGACCAAGGTAAGAAACCAAACAACAGGAAAAAAACATTACATAAAAGAAATCCATAAAGATGTCACCATAAACAATGATTGAAATTATAGATATGCTGATTAGGTATATGAATAAGTTCAGCAGTCGACGAAGTACAGGATTTACTCATATCTTCGGGAAGTAGATATACAGGTAGATATAATCATATATTATGCAGTTTGCAAAACGAATCATAATTATAAAACTCCCCGTTCGCCATATATGTACATTTTCAACAATTTTATGACTTGTTTTCATTGCATCTAACCTTGGGAAAGTGAGAATGGGAGATACCTAAATGATTATTAGCTGATAATGTTTTTATTCAATATGTGGCGTTTATCGATCTGTATCAATTTCTAACACGTTTTTTTTTTTTCGTTTAATTTATTTTAGTGGGTGCAGTAGACACTCATCGAATAATAAATAAAAAAACAAGTTTTATTGATAAAAGGATAAACTGGAAATTTACGCGCTCCCGCAAATAGAATAGGTATAGGTGGCGTCTTTAATGTAGGGTCAATTTGCCAATAGCCTCCCACATAAATAAACGATAATAACAAAAGAATCGATGTATTACTAAAAATTGACAAAAATTTATATTTTTAATGATATATTTGTACTTTAAAAATTATACATTTATTACATAATAAAACCATGAGGGTCATCTTCTAAACTGTCCTCGAAGCTCAAAGACGAAATTCATGTTCATATCAATATTAACAGGAATATAACAGATATACCCTTACACCGTAGAAATGAAAGAGAAAGAAAATAAGAGCCGGGAATTAGTCCTAGGACATACGAATTGGTACGACACAGTCCGATGTCGATAGTCGATCGTCGATTACATTTCTTCATGTGCAGTTTCAATAGACCTTTTTAGTAGCGACGTCACATACGCCAAATAATATACAACTCCATACTGCATATTGTAATGAAGAATTTCCCAATATTTTTACTAAATCGATTTTCGACCTTATTTACTTTGGACATACATAAGTGCCAAAAAAATTTCTTCTTTGTCATCACCTTAAATATCCCGTTATTTTGGCAATATTACAAATATTTAAGAAGTTTCAAACCCCAAGTGACAAACTATAAGAATTATAGAATATATATGTTTTAATTTATAGAACAATATTGACTTTTATAGTAATTAATAAATTATATCAGTGTTACTGAGCATGCGCATTAAATATTATTTCATGTAACCGAAGTAGCCTCGCAACAGGATATCATTCAAGAAAAGAAGAATTGGTTAAGAGTCTATAATAAACCAATTGAAGAAAAAAACACTCGACAAACACACTGACACAGCACAACACCAAGAAAAACAATACTTAATAGAACTAGAAAATGCCAAGTAGTCCATTGAAAAGTTACATTTGGGGTTGCAAAAGTCAGAGCACGCAATTTTATTTTTTGAATGTCAAGAAGGGGTTAATGTAAAGTTAAATCCATGTTTGTGGGGTCGCATCCCTTGTGCATCGGCCGCCATCTTGTAAAAAGGGTTGCCAATGGTTTTTACACTACTACTTACTATGTCGGGCAAACTATTCGTCGCACAGAAAATTTGTAAATGCATTTTTTGTTGCAAATTAAATTCTCTACAAATTTGGTCGCGTAACTTTTAGTCGTGGAACCAAAAATAACAAAGTTATTAACGAAAATACATAAAAATTTGGGAACGAATTTTCTTTTGTTCGTTATAACTTTTTTTCTGGTCATTTTACAAAAAAATACATCAGAGCATTTTGATAGAGGGGTTTTCAAGGAATAATTTCCATTACAAACTTTTTTCAAATTTTATTTATTTATTAGAGTTTTACAGCGATGCGAAACTTACACTATTCTCCAGTACTAGTAAGTATACATTAATATGAATGATTAGGCATAGGAAGTGCCCTTCAAAGTTTTCTTCCAGTTGTGCTACCACATGCGTGCGTGACGTATTTAATTGTGAAAAGTATTTTGAGTTTTGTGGACATTATTTTGAATTTTGTGGACAAGAGGTGGGTTTCAGTGTCGACCAAGCAGAATCAGATACCCTCATCGTTCGCTCCGCTCTTGCTGCATCCCAATCGTTCGACTCAGTCACTATTGTCGCCGAAGATATCGACTATCGGTCGATAGCCGCACGGTTTAAGGCGTCAGTACTTAAATCGATGTGTGCTATCTGCCCGGGTTTCGAATCCCGCGGCCAGTAGACCGTAGATTAGCTATGCTCACACGAAGGATTGGCACCTTCTGTGCAGGTATGGTAGGGTGGAAGAATATTGGCTTGGGTCAATGTGAGAGATTGACACCGGTTGGCATTTGACCACCCCCCTAATTAATGAGGTTTTCTAGGTTTCCCTCATTCCTGCACTGAATGGTGGTTGGGGCCTACAAACATAAGCCGTTCCTGGGCGCAAATTCGGCCTGCTTAATAATAATATGCCGCCTCGTCTCCCGCACAAGTCTCCGACTTCTGGGCTAATTCTCGTAGTTGGAATGAGGAGTAGAGATATTATTATTATTCTTGTCTTGCTCACAGGATTTGGAGGAACACTTCAAATGTATTTTTTTTTTAAACCATCAAAAGGACGTACAGCCGAACAATTATATTGTTAGTATATTATATTGTATTTTTATGTACGGAGACGTCATTGTGGATAATCTGTTTGTTTCTCCATGCCTTCTCAGGATGTGACACGATTTCAGCAGCTTACAACATCGGTAAAATGAAATTTCTCACAACCCTGGAGACACGTCCTGAGTTAGCTAGTGGAACAGCGTTATTCCTCAATGAGAGAGTCCCCTACTTTGCTCACTGCCGTTGGCGAACCTTTTTTCATCTCTTTATATGGTAGCAATAAAGATGATGATTCTCTTGACAGTCTTAGATATAAACGATTCGCCAAGTCAGTGACAAAGAATACATTTAATTTGTCTTCACTTCATCCAACACAAGACACAGCCCGCTTGCACAGCCTCCGAGTCTATCATCAGGTCCAGTCATGGCTCGGAAATTACAACGACCCTCAACACTGGGTCTGAAAAAAGTATGAATAAATATTGGTGCCTGTTCAAAGTTCAAAACCTCCAGCATCCCCTGAGCTTCTAAAGTTAATATTCTGCCGATGCAAAGGAAACTGTGGAGCAATGTGTGGATGTCGGAAGGCAGGCCTCAAATGTTCTGCAGTTTGGCTGAATTGTTCTGGGGAGACATGCAGCAACATAATGGAGATATCAAAATTTATTGAGGAGAATGATTTTGAAGATGAACTGCCAACAATGACGCCACTTCATTCTCCATCCGTTCTCAACAATTCAATATCGGAAGCTCAACCAGATCCTGAGTCGCAGCCTGGCCCGTCAAAGAGACTGAGGACACAGTAGATTGGGAAATATATTTCGATATTTTTAATTACACTAATTATTGTCAGCTAGAAAATGTCCGTGGATTCTGCCTACTAGGGATACGACGTAAAAAAAACGCGCCACCAGACTCTACCTCGTAGGGGGTTGGGAAAAGAGTCAATAACTAATTAACAACATTGCAATGTCAATCATTAAAATGTTTCTTATAAAAGATTAGCGAAAACTATGCCTAATCATTCATATTAATGTATACTTACTAGTACTGGAGAATAGTGTAAGTTTCTCATCGCTGTAAAACCCTAATAAATAAATAAAATTTGATAAAAGTGTGTAATGGAAATTATTCCTTGAAAACCCCTCTATCAAAATGCTCTGATGTAAATTTTTTGTAAAATGACCAGAAAAAAAGTTATTACGACCAAAAGAAAATTCGTTCCAAAATTTGTATCTATTTTCGTTAATAACTTTGTTATTTTTAGTTCTACGACTAAAACTTACGCTACCAAATTTGTAGAGAATTTAATTTGCAACAAAAAATGTATTTACAAATTTTCTGTGCGACGAACAGTTTGCCCGATATAGTAAGTAGTAGTATAAAAACCATTCGCAGCCCTTTTTACAAGATGGCGGCCGATGCACAAGGGCTGCGACCCCACAAACATGGATTTAACTTTACACTAACCCCCTCTTGACATCTAAAAAATAAAATTGAGTGCTCTGACTTTTGCACGCTAAGCCCAAAAAAATGTAACATGTCAATGGACTAAAGATTAAACAAAAGAAGAGAAATTAAGCTAATGATGACAGCGATGACATATCAACGAAATCTTATCTCCGTATGAGACTATTCTTACCAAGCATGCGTATTATGAATAACACGGCTATTGTTACGTTTTTACTTTATTTAAACTTTGGAATATTCTTTTATATGGTTTGGATTCACAAATCAATTTATATCGTCTCAATTATTTCATGCAGATTGATTTAAAATTAAAAAGAAAAAATTCGTCAAAATATTTTCAAATTAATTGAAATGGAATATTCAGCCATAAAATAGTTGCAACGTAAAACTGAATGAATGTCTTTTAAGATAGGGAATTTTTTTGTAGTAATGAAAACAGAGTTACTAAGTTACATTTATCTATTAACAATAACTTATTTTTCAAAAAGTGTGAATCATTTAAAAATGTTCCGTATTCTCCCTACTAGTCGAAAGTCATCCTTTTCTTTTCAATTTTAAAAATGATAAAAGATATTTTTAAGAAATAAAATCAAACAAAAAAATGTTTAGCTATGTATAGACTTTACAGAAAGAGAGACAACTTCGCATCTCAAAAGAATCAAGAGATCGATTTGTTAAATAAATCATTTGAAGCAAGTTAACTGTTTAATATTGACCTCCTTATTTCTAAATCCAAAAGCCGCCACTGGATGTATCGTGATTGACTATAAATTCCATTTTGCTGTGCCTATTATTAAACCTATATCTCTATTTCATGTATTTATATGATTTATATCTAATCGTTATTGTTAAGAATGTATAGTAAATTTCAATATACAACCATACCGTTTTAAAAAGTAATATAAAAAATATATAATCTGATACACTGAAAGAAATTCTTCACAAGTAGACTAAAAACATAAAATAAGAGTTGTTCTTAGAAAACGTATCGCATTAATAAAGTACCTATATAAGTTTTTCATTTGTTTCTGATGGAGTAGGAAGACAAGTCCTATTTTCAACTAAAGTCTTATTAAATAAGTGAGGAAAACATTTGTCACAGAAATGAAACGTCGCTCTGTATATTTTTCTGGGCAAAATCGTTTGTAGAAATGAGACTTTGCGAATTGGTTTTCGCATACCTATCCCATAACCATTAACTTATGATGTTAATTGTAAAATTAACATCATGCAATCTTATATTATAAGGATTTTATAATCTTCATGTTCGGTCCTAATTTTTAGACATCTAAATCTAGATCCACGAAAAGTAAAAGCAGCAAATTAGGTATGAACCATATCAACGTAGTCTAAATTCAAAAAGAAATAAGTGAAATGGCATTAAGTTTCTTAGCTCTAAAACTGTAATGAAAATATAAATTTCCAGTTATTTTACGCTATTTATATAAATTAATAATTCTGCAATATCACTATCTCAGTGCAAGAGTTTTGTCACGTAGACCTTACATATATGTTTAAATCTGTAGTAAAATTTTCCAGCACTATACTATTTCTTATCCTTATCAGCAAAGTTAATAAAACCTAAATATCAATGATTAATTTTACATTATTAATGTTTCTTGTGTCTCAATAACTTAAAAGCATCAATCAGGCAATGAGTGACACTGTGTATATTTTTTTATTAACAACAATATTTTATTTTTGTTCTGTTAATAATTTATAAGCTTGACTTTTTATATTTAAAATTTCATGAGGAAAATTGACAATTTTCCTCAGTTAACAGTCTCTTATCTTAGCGAAATAAAAATTAAGCACGTGTGCTTAGACTTTTATCACTTCTAAGCAAATATTGTTAACCTGTCTCCATTCCTTTGACAGTATAATAAATTATCAGAATATAAATAAAGGTAGAGGCATATAAAAATCTACTCCACAACACTTTCTTTTCGACTCGTTATTTAAATGTAAGCAGGTGACATTTAAAAAAAGTATGGATGTGTTTGTACAGAGTGTCTCAATATTCTTTGTACATGAAGCTACAACAATTTCCTGTGGTCAAAATAAGCAGAAACATACCTCTATCCTAAGTTGCTTCTATTGACACTAGAGGACTTGAATGTTTAAAAAAAATGTTTTCTTCAGATATCATTAAAATGTGCTCCAAGATTTTATTGAAATTGGTAAACTAATACTTCCATATGGGTGTCACATAACCATAGCAAACGAAGTAACTGGATTAACAGGACTGGACAAAATATTTTAATTGGGGTCATACTTCTACTTTTTTGGTATAAAAAATGAAGTGATTCTTAAAAATGTTTCCTTCTTATAAATTGTTTATGTTTGTAATAGTTTTGAGTTATTAAATTTTTTTATTAGATGATGCTAATGTATTTTCGATTCAAACTGGAAATAATTACATTTTAAAAACACTTTATTTGATAACAGAAACCAAATAACGTGTTCTAATTTGGAGAGACCTGTAATAGGCAATTGTAAGAACTGTTCAATATGAAAACACATTTTTTGTATTGCTTTTACTTTAATAAAAACGGTTGCAGGATGCAATTAGTACAATGGTCATAATTTTCACAAATTGTCATTAATAAATCAGTTTCGTTGATTTTAACTATTTTAAGATGAACAATTAATACAATTTTGACCTGAAACCGATATGTTTATTAGTTTTAGAATATTGTGAAGGAAACTGATATAAAAGTATGTGCGATTATATTGGAATTTTTTGATGATGAATGACGGAGCACCACCAGACTTCTGTTGCAATAGTGGTTAGTATCCACCACGTCGACCTGACTTAAACCCTGTGGCTCTTTTATTTGGAGGGCTTTAAAACAGAAAGTGTACTCTGTAAGTATTGATAGTGACGAACAACTTTGAAACAGGATTAAAGATGCTGTTCTCAGTTTGCAGAATGAAAGAATATGTACTAAGAAGAATGCATTTTAAATTTTTGCGTAGAATTAATTTATGTATTAAGTACAGAAAACAATGGCCGTATTGAACAATTATTTTGGGAGAATAGACAAGTTATTTTGTTTCTGTTATCAAACGAATTACTTTTGAGACGACGTCATTATGTCAAGTTTCAATAGAAAATGCTAATAAAAATATAATTAATCCAAAACATTTAACAAATACAAAAATTTTACAAAAGGAGAAAATTTTTAAGAAACTCTATCATTTTTCAGTTTTATTAATACAGTTGCTTCGTATACTACGTCATAAAGTGACATCTATATTGAATCCTACAAGGCGATTCAAAATTATTTGATTGGAACAATAATTTTTTGTCAACTTTGATGCTTATATTTTGATATAAATTTAGTTAAATTTGTTTATTTTGGTTATAAGAGAATGTAGTAGCTCCAAGTACATGAAGTATTGGGACACCCTTTATATGATAGTCATTCCAAATTTCAGTAATAAATATACAGGGTGATTTCACTTATGTACAGAAACTGCAGAACTAGATTCATTACCAAAAACTAAGCCACCTCATTTTCCCAAGAAAAAAATACGCCACTGGCGGTTTTTTGTAGAAATAATGTTACATTCGGGTACTGTTACGTTAAATAAAAGAAAAATGTTTCTTTTTGGTTTTTAATAGTAGTAGCCGTTTAGGAGATATTTGAGCCTGTTTTTACGTTTTATTGAATTTTCTCAATAAATTAATCCGTTTATTTGACGAAAACCTCTTGGTTTTAACCAGCGACGTGCTACTAAAGCGTCCGCCAATTTTTCCCAAGAAAATAATACGCCACTGGTGTTTTTTTGTAGAAATAATTTTATTTCTGGAAAAAATATCAAACTAAATAATAAAATAACGTTAGCAAATAGGTCGGGTAAGTAATGAGTCCTACAACAATGTTCAAATCGAAATTCTTCCGTATCGATACTCTTTTGACATCTTCTAATGATGCTATTTATAAAGGAATTTATCATGGCATGATTTTCCCTGAGGAGATTACAATTTTCCTCTATTCTTTGCCACAATTCGTCTCGTTCATAATTAAGTCCAAGATGGACTGCAATTTCAGGAATAAATAAACAAAGCTAGTTAAAATACCAGAAATACTTAAAATTATCGTAAAGCTTACTAACTGATAATGGAAACAAAAGAATCAATTTTTACGTATGGAATTTAAACAAATATCAGTATATGGACTAAATTTGCGCATTATGATCTGCAAATAATCTACAATTAAAAACATCAAGAAATACTTAACATAACAATACTTTAACGTTATTTCTATTAAAAAAAAACACCAGTGGCGTATTTTTTTCTAGGAAAACGGAGAGGCATCTTCAGTAGCACGCATGTGAATGCGCTGTAGTAAATTTCATTCAAATCATTCAACGTATTATGAAGGTATGACAGAAAATATAATTTTTTTAGAAACTTGAACACCCTGTATCTCGAATACCACGTCTCCCAGGAAAAAAGTTTATAAAGCAGACTACTTATTTTTTGGCAACTAATCTATTCCTGCAGTTTCTGTGTTTAAAGTGAAATCACCCTGTATATAATTAATAAACAAAAATGAAGTGTTGTATTATATGTATTTCTCCTTTTTTGACCGCCAATTCATTAACCAATACTGAGGAATTAAGGATTGTTGAGATTGTACTATTTTCTAATAGAACTGCATTACACGCAACATCCTTTCTTGGAAACATTTTATATATGTAATAATAAGTGGATTTAAAAATAAATATTGAGATAAAATTAGACATTTTATTTAAGTAATTCATTTATAACAACGCGATGAAATAACAGCTGATTATAACTCCAATTGTTTTTTCTTAAATATGCTTTATCTTTTACTATTGTTTTAAAATCTTCATTAATGTTTTTATAATTTAAATTTTATCTGTATACATTCATAATAACAATACGCTACAACATTTTGTTAATTAAATTATTGAAAATATCAATTACTTACATATTAAATTTCCCTTCCATTACCATTTATTCTCAATTTCAATTCTGAATGGAATAGAATACTAAAAGCGGACACACTAAATTATTCTTGTTTAATATAGCTAGTATAGTTAGTCCTATATGTTTAAGATACATTTTGTTTAAAATTCCTCTGTATGTTTCTATGTCAAATTTATTGTTTTGTTACACAATTTTTAATCTCCTTTTAAGCCCTGTTGTAATTAACTTAAAATTATGTAGGCTTGATAAAGTTATACTGATATTTTTAGATTGGGTAAAATTTAAAATCATACCTACATATTTTTACCCTTTTAAAATTAAAATTAGTTAACTTTTTTTTTGTTTACCTATATGTTGTGTTTTAAATACAAATAATTACTTTATAAATTTAAAACAAAGGATCAGAAAGTATTGAGAGGATTATACGATGTCTGTTCAAAAAATAATTAGCCGCTAATTGACATATTTAGTGATTAAGAGGTTAACGGTTAGCAGAATTGCGTTGCGCATAACCTCTTACCTCTTTTGTAACCACCATATTGTAATTTGTGTGCAACGTGTTAGTGACGATTTTTAAAATGTGCGGTTTTCTAGAACAAAGATGCAACGTAAAATTTTGCGTGAAACTGGGGAAAGCTTTGCAACAAGCATACGGAGATGATGCTCTAGGTTGTACACTATGTAAAAGTGATCGTAAGTCAATTGAAGATGATCCTCGACCAGGAAGTCCTTCGACTTCAACTGGCACATTATACGTTCAGAAAGTCAAAAAATTGAGCATGCAAAGAGTTACAGCAAAATTTCTTCCTCGTTTAATGACCAAACAGCACAAAGAAAATCATGTGGACGTTCGTCGGCAACCCCTTGAACAATCCAATGACGATGAAACATTCATTCAAAGGATCATAACGGGAGACGAAAGTTGGGTTTACAATTACGACATTGAGACAAAAGTTCAGTCATCACAATGGATTGGCAAATGATTTACACACCCCAAGGAAGCACGTCAGTCTCGATTCAATATCAAAGTGATGCTCATTGTTTTTTTCGACTTTAATGGAATTGTGCATTTTGAATTCTTGCCTCATGTTAAAACAGTGAATCGTATGTACTATCAAGGCGTTTTACAATAGTTACGTGAAAAATTCCGCAAAAAGAGACTTTTTCTTATTTCCGAAATAATTAAGTTTATAAAAATAAAGTTCGGTTACTTTCTGAACAGTCCTCGTAAATAAAATCTCGGTTTTTATACAAGGTGTATACTTGATATATAAATCGACATGCGAAAACTCGATTGGTAGAAATATTTCTTGAAAATAGAATATTTTTTTAATATTTAACACATTAATACAATGAAAAAATATTCTTGAACTATACATAAAGATATGCAGCTATGTAACTCACAGTTTTCATCAGCATTTCCATACGTAACTACCATTATTACTGCATGAATAGACCATTTTACTATGTTTATTCTTACTTATTAATACACAAAACAGATACGCTATTCCACAAAAGAAAGGCACAGTCAAAAGTAAGAATATAGAAAAATAGATTACTTCAATCACTTGTTTAGTAATAGTTTTCAATAAAAAGCATTCCCGCAATGAAAACTATATATAGGAGTACTGATGAGTGCCAAAAATTATACTAACACTTTTTCTGGACAGGACAAAAAGCGGACTACGTGCTACTTACGACCACAACAATTTAACTTTTTTTGGAATATACAGGGTGATTCACAACTTATCCAAACAAATTTGGGAATAGGTGCGGCATGAGAAATGGAGTCAATATTGTAAAAAAAAAATTGTAAAATCCTTATAGTTTCCGCGAAAAAAATTATTGAAGTTTTAGTGCTCTCAACCATTACATAGCTGGACAACTGTAGTCTCTAGTGTCATTCGTAATACGCCTGGAGAGCCACGTGGCCTCAGCGACTCCGAATACTGAAATCCGATGTTTATAATAGTTTTTTAGTAGTTAGTGTCAAAAATGGCTTGCGTGTATAGCAACTCGGAATTGATGGATATTGTTTTAGTTTATGGTGAAGCAAGAAAACATTTGTATTATGGTGAAGCATTTGTGTTATGGTGAAACAAGACAGAATTTGTGGTAGTTCGTAGAAAGTGAGTAAGACGGACCCAAATGTGTTTACACGTCGGTGGACAAAATTTTGAACAGTTGTAACATCAAGTATGTCAAATTATTTTATTATTTAAAACCACAATTGAATTTTATTAATTAATAATAACAATAGCGGCAAAATCAGTTGAATTTGCTGATATAAAATCAGTGCTATAAAATTATATTTATTCCTTTCCTTGCGAAATTCTTTTAAGTTTTTGCTCGTTTTTATCACTGCCGTCTTGACGGTCGCATTGTGCCAGGTCAGGTTTTACAGTGGACCAGTTTCCAGTGCCGTGCAGAAGTGTATTTTTAAATTATTTTCGAACTGCACTTTTTGTTTTTTTTTTTTCCAAATTTTTTTTTTTAGGGTTCCCTTTTCCTTTTGGATTTTTTTTTGGATAAGTTCTGAATCACCCTGTATATTATTATATGTCGAGAACAATTCCAGAGGTTCTCAATAAGTTTTAATAGTCATTGTTATTAATTTTAAGCAATGTTTTACAGTTTCAACAATTTTGGTTGTTGGTTGATAAAAAATGTGCTAGAAATTTATAAAACACACTCTGCTATTACATCTGTATAGAAAACAAATTCTTAAATGTTATCTTAGGTTATATAAAAACATTTCGAACAATATGTAGATGTTTTACACTGAGTAATAAGAATTATATAATTTAAAGGCGTTTTCATATTTACATATTCGTTTATGTTCCTTCCCATTTTGAAAATATTTTAGAATTTTGTATTACTATTTTTTGGTTGATGTTGAATACTTTTTAGGTAATTTAGAAACCATGAAAGAAAGCAAATAGAAAAACCTTACTTCTACATAATTTGAACACTGAATTCACTAGTCAAGTCTAAAAACTGAAAATGTATTATTTTTTTACTTTTTTATATCAAAATGAACAAAATGAAAAACAAAAGTTTATGATATCTTTAGTTTTTGCCAAGTTAAAGGTATTTGAAAATTTTTGACCGTAAATATTCAAATGCTCATAACTTCTTGAGGGGTTGAAATAAAAATTTGAAAAAATTCATAAATGCTACCCTAAATGGATAGGGACCTACTAAATAATACAAAAAAAAAACAGGAAGACTAAAAATGATCCAGTCACGTCACGACCTCAATGATTTGGCATGGAATGCCTCCTAGGTATATTTTATTTAAATAAAAACTATATTTATATTACAACAGATGGATTTTAGGTAAGAGTACATATATTGATAGATTAAATTTATAGTTGCCGTTGCCGCAAAACTTCAGCGTTCCCTATAAATCTTAAGTTAATATCTCAGTTGGGGCCTCAGTGACCTTAACAGGGTTATCTTAAAAGGCGGAGTTTGTCATTTACGTCACCGCATGAAAGAGTTTACCCACCAATGTAATTTACATAGTAAGAAAACATGTTTCGTGGTTAATAAAGCCACCATCACAATATTGTCGCAATGAAAATTTGCAAAAATTTTGCAACGAAAGGGTTTAAAAAAATATTTTCTAAAACTTATTTGTATACACATACCTCTGACCCAGATAGATATACTTAACAGAAAAAGAAATCAAATAATGAACCAAATTGTTAGGAATCTTTATAGGTATGTAAGGGTACTAAAGAAATTTATAAAACTAAAACAATTTGTGCACATATTACTTACAAATTGTAATAAAAATCAGTAGTACTAAATGTGGAATAAAAACCAATATGTTTTGCAAAAAACACCAGACAAATTGATTTTTACTTTTTTGAGATGATCTTTTGTAACAATTTTGTCAAATTTGCGTCCAATTTTAGTTAATAAATGCAATCTGCTTTTATCGTTTAAGGTTTTTTCCCAACTATTTTATTTTTTTCTAACACATTGGAAACTCAGTTTCAGACACACCATTTTAATTCAAGGTAACGCTCAAATTGGGTGTTATTAGCTGTTTAGCAGTATTGTAAATGGTAAAAAATGGTTTGTACGTAGTCTTAAAGAAGAACTATACGGTTTTAAAAGGATATTGAACTCTGGGACTACGTATCACCCATTAAAAGGTCTGACATTTTTCCAAATCTGTAGATCGGAAGACGCGACGTAATAGAGTGGCCAGCAGGGTTACCAGATTTAAGACTTCCTGACTTTTTCTTATGAAGATGTTAATAAGTAAAGGAATTTTTAGGACTACATATATGTATAGGAACATTTTTATTTTTTATTTACATTCAACTAAAATGGTATATTTCTGAAAAAGATCCCTACTTTATAAGCGGTAGATAACAAACATAATTATGAGTATTTAGGTAAATAAGCTCCTATTGAACTAATTTGGGTTAAGAGATATATAAGAAAAATGATCACGACATAATCAAAACAAATGAAATTTAACAAAATTATTATAATAAGGTTTTTCTCAAAAAATAAATATCTACCCGCCTTGGTACATTTTGCAACCATTTATTCAATATTCCGGACTTTTGTTACACAGTGTATGTCACTATACATAATAAATGAAACATTTTATTCAACATTAACTGCTATATTTAATATACATATAATAACATACATATTTTTATTATTAATATATCAAAAATATTTTATCAGATTGCATTAATACTAATAATCGATATGGAAAATTTATCTGAAGCATTAATAAACAATAAATAACTCTCATTATTTGTGACTGATGTGGTGATATTTTTCTAAATTATGTCATTATTTTTATCGAGAATTTGTCCTTAAAAATACTGATTAAAGTTTAGGTAGTTCCCCTCTTAAAATGTTTTAAAAGTGAAAAAGATATTCTATTGTACCGTGTGTTCAAATGAGGAAGTAGGTACTTCGACCAGATGTCAAGAATAACCCAGAGACTGTTCTTTATTTTTTATTTCACAATTTGCTTCAAGATATCGTCCCAACTATAAGAACTGTTTTTTTTTTTCAAAAATTAATTATAAGGTAAGCTACAATAGTTTCATTATAATCCTGTCTAAAATTTGTGTCAGTTTAGTAACCTTCTGTTTGAGATACATCTCATTAAATAACGGCAAGAAAAAATGGGTAACATTGTTAAAAAAAATGCTCATAACTTCGATTTAGTTTAATCAAACTATTTAATGAGTAGGAGGAAAATTTTTCTCTTAATCATATTTTCATTGTATTGACACAATGTTAAGGGCAGATATACTGTCCAAGATTATAAATTAATATCAAATTGTTGTAAGATTGAATGAAATTATGAATTAAATGAATTAAACTGATCTAAAATCTTCTGGTCTCTTTTGTCCTTTTAGGACTTTTAACGCCATCTACTAGAGAGAGGCTGCGGCATACACAGCAGTGAGTAGACAGTATTTAATATTTTTACGTGTCTTCAAAACATACTTGTAGAGTGAGACAAACAGAATAGAAACATTATCGAATCCTCCCAAGTAAACTCTGATTAGTTAGCAACTCTCACTCCCATTTCATGAACCAATTAAATTCAAGATCAATGATGCGTTGGGTCCAAATTTGTAAATAATGTTAACTGTATATGTAAATAGATAAAATAAGTTACCTGGAATAATGCAAAAAAAGTTTTGTTGTTTCTTCTAGATTTCTGTTTAATTTAATGACATTTTTGCATTGAAAAGTTCAAACCCTAAGAAATATGAAAAAAAAAACTTTAAAAATCATCTTTTTATACAACGATTAACAAAAATAGGACTATTTTTTATAAAACACAGCATAAACTAAGCCAGTGGTATATCCGCTTATCGATAGATGGCGCAAATTTTCTTAAACAAATTTGAAATCTACGATCTATAAAAGTCGCCATATTGCAGTATTCAAAATTCAAATTAAGAAACATATTTTATTATTTTTGAATTAGTCCATTTATTTTGCACCAAATAAATCATACAGAGTTAAAGATTAGAGAAGATTTACAGGGTGTTTGTAAATAAGTGCAAAATATTTTAGGGGGTAGTTGCCGAAGTTATTTTGTGAAAAAGAGTTAATATAAACGTAGGTCGAAATATGCTTCGTTTCCGAGATACAGAGTGTTTAAATTTTATTTATTTATTTATTTATTTATTTATTTATTTATTATTTCAGAGTTTTAAAGATATTGACTCGAAATTTGATGGTTGTATTTTATTTAGAAATATTGACAGCAACCTACTAGATAATGTATCAATAGAAATTAGTGCATCCTACGAAAAAAATTGAAGAGACCAAGTGCATTCAGAATCGATGACGGATTTCTAAAAAAATATCAAAACAGTAAAAAGGCTGTGGCGTACCATTTTTTCATTAAAAAAGTTTATGCCATTCTCGCACGCACGATACTGGTGCATGTAGAAATATTCGAATCACCCCAAAAAATGTACATTCATCCCTCCAAAGCGTTTTTCAAATTTTTAGTTTATATCTAATAGTCCACGGGCCCACGTACAAAGAAAAAATTGATTACCAGCAAGCTGTAACTTTGCGTGCAGCTTAAGTTTGACGAGTCGCCCAAGATTTGACTACGAGGAAAATTCAACAGTGGTAAGTTTTCCCGTGATTTTCAGGAAAACATGTCAATCTGGCATAAACATGGAATGTTATGACCAGCACTTTTTTTTTTAAGTTTAAATAAAAGATATATTTTTTAAACCCCCCAAAAAATTTGTCCGACAAAAATGGTATTTTGAGTTTGTCCCCCACCCCAAATATGTCGATTTGGTGACATTATGGTTGGTGACAACCAGCAAGCTGATTTTTCTGGGAGGATTTGGTAATAAGATTTGAAATGAAAGTATTCTTGAGAAATTTTCGCAGTTCGACGCCCCGAAGATGTCGACTTAACGACAACATGGTTGGTGATAACCAGCAATCTGGTTTTGATTTTTTTCTCTAATAATTGAAATGTATAACACAATAATATACTTGTTCGCCAAAAAAATTGGAAAATTGGCCTTAAAAATGGGAAAAATAACTATTTTTGCGGTACCTAATGTTCATTCCGCTACAAAATAATTAATTTTTTAATGAAAAAATAAGAAAATTATCTTGTTAATAGGAGCAACAGAAATTTAAATTCATGAATAATTATATCTAACTAATTGAATTAATCTCCATCAAAATGATTTCTTTGTTCAAAAAACTTATATGTACATTTTATTTTATAAACTATTGTAACTATTTTATAAAAAATGGTAACTGTATAGGTACATAAATTTTTGCTTGTGATTTTGTAAATTAAAATTTGCAATCTTGTTTTGACAAACAGTTTACACATAGTTTTGTTCTTGAAAAACCAATTAAACAAATTTTAAACCAATTTTAAAACTATTATACAATTATCAACGCGTTTATTAAAAGATTGTCTTGTTGTAAAGTATAATTCCTTAACGCGAAATGACTTTGCAGCATTTAAAACCTGCTGCCAAAGTTCTTAACAGGTGTTTATAGTTTCTCCATAACTGATTTCATGTAACCCCAAAAACGGAAGTCTCGGCATTCCATCTCACATTTATGTACATACAATTTAAATTAAGATGTAATTTTAGGTATGAATAATACTTATTGGACAGTAGCATACAAATGACAGCAATAAGACAAGTGGAATATGTCAATTATTTGATTTTCGTCCAAACTTAAGAAACTTCACCGCTAAATTAATAATAGGTAGGTACTTCATTGTAATTTAATTCAACGGCATTGGAAGTTTCAAAGCTAAATATCTCGAAAACGGTGCGAGACAGCTAGTTTTATAAAGTGTAGCTTTTTTCTGTAAAAAAGTTGGAAAGTAGGAATTTGATACCAAAGATGAGATACCTTAAAGTATAAAAAAGTTATGTCGTTTTTAACACATTCAATCTACTGCAGCTAGCGCCCTCTATGAACTTTAACCAAAGTGTGAACACATTTCAATTCCCCTACTTAAAGAACTCTAAGAATGTCTTTGACTATCAACTTTTGGACTAAGGTAAGTTCGGTTATATCGAAATATTTTTGCTTCGAGAATCTACCCATGAATTTTGACCTATTAGCTCGGGACCACCCTGTATACAATTTTTTTGTAATTGTATAAAAAAATAAATTTAAATTAGTCATATTTATTTTGAAATTTGAGAAATTTAAACAAAATTTTTTTTATTCATAAATTTTTTTTATTAAATATAAATTTTTCTTCTACATCATGCATAAGTATTGAAACCGCAAAATTTTATAGTTTAATTTTGTCGGACAAGCAAAAAAAACCGATAATTTTGTCGGACAATTAAATTCTCAGATTAATATTGCATTTTTTTAAATAATGACGCTTTTGTCCGACAGCTGGTTATCACCAACCATGTTGTCGTTAAGTCGACATCTTCGGGGCGTCGGACTGCAAAAACATCTCAAGGGTTTTGTTGGACAATAAAATACTTTCATTTCAAATCTTATTACCAAACCCTCCCAGAAAAATCAGCTTGCTGGTTGTCACCAACCTTAATGTCACTAAATCGACATATTTGGGGTGGGGGACAAACTCAAAATACCAAAATTTTTGTCGGACAAATTTTTTTTGGGGGGGGGGGTTTAAAAAATATATCTTTCATTTAAACTTAAAAAAAAAGTGCTGGTCATAACATTCCATGTTTATACCAGATTGACATGTTTCCCTGAAAGTCACGGGAAAACTTACCACTGTTGAATTTTCCTCGTAGTCAAATCTTGGGAGACTCGTCAAACTTAAGCTGCACGCAAAGTTACAGCTTGCTGGTAATCATTTTTTTCTTTGTATGTGGGCCCGTGGACTATAATCTTTTTGAAATAATTAATAAATCTGTATCTCGGAAACAAAGCATATTTGGACCTACGCTTATATGAACTTTTTTCACAAAATAAATTCGGCAACCACCCCCTAAAATATTTTGCACTTATTTCCAAACACCTTGTATAATTGAATTACTGTGAAAAGTAGAAGCATATTGCATATTGGTATGTCTCAAGCTAAATTATTTAGTGAACTGCAACAAAAATTGAGAATTCGTAAATTATATGTCACTGATTAATCCGTTTTAGTAATTTGTGCAAAAATTAGTAGGTAGGTCTCAAAATTATACAGGTGAAAACTTTTCTTTGAATCGCAGGTCATAGTAAAAATCAAATGATCACCTGAAACAGGGTGAAATTTCTCCTACTTTTCGTAATTTAAAACTTATTGAATTCAAGTTTCATGATAAATTTTGCTACTTTTACTAAATATATCATACATGCCATTATATTAAATTGGTACGTAGGATAATGGAATATCAAATAAATAAATGCACTCTGCGGTAGAAAATTCAGTCTTTATTCTACGTGTTTATCATAAATAAGTAGAAATAATTTCAATAAAAAAAGTACAAAAATTAAGCACTATGTTACTCATGAAATAGAACAGAATATTATTTGCTACACACACATGAAATTTAAAAACCATCTCTTAAGAAACTACAGCTACCATCTGTAATTCCTCAAAAGACAGACAAAAAATTTCAGACTTAACCTACATACTTAATATAAATACTAAACAATTACTTATTATTTTACGAAAGTAAAAAGTTCAAAGAAAACTCTACAGACTAGTTAACGACACTCTAGCGTGTTTCAAATAATATTAGATTCCATTAAAATCATACTCATAGCCGTTGACAAAGTCTTGGATCATGTCTCAAGATATAAAAAATGAGCAATTTAATAATATGGTCTGTTACTGCAGCAGTTGGGGACTGATTTGGAACTATCAGAGATATTTGTCTAGTATATCCGACAGTTGCAGACTGCTGCAGGAACAAACCTATAGTTTTACGATGTTTACATATAAATAATTCTTATAAAACTCTTTAAAAGTAATCAGGGTGTTTTCACTTTTTACTTTTTTACTTCCTTATATCTTTGGCCATGATGCATCTTTGTTTTGCCTCGCAGTTTCAGACTCTAATAAAATAAACAATAAAAAACTGGTGGTGGAATACGAGTGACAGAAAAAAAAAACACAATTAACAGTTGAAATCATCTCCAGCAGCTTCTTCTTCGGCTTCGTACTCGTCGTCAGCAGTGGCCTCCTGGTATTGTTGGTATTCGGACACCAAGTCGTTCATGTTTGATTCAGCCTCAGTGAACTCCATTTCATCCATACCCTCGCCGGTGTACCAGTGCAAGAAAGCCTTACGCCTGAACATGGCCGCGAATTGTTCCGAAATCCGTTTGAAGAGTTCTTGAATGGCGGTGGTGTTTCCAATAAACGTGGACGACATTTTCAGACCTACCGGTGGGATGTCGCACACAGCTGTTTTTACGTTGTTGGGGATCCACTCGACGAAATAGCTGCTGTTCTTGTTCTGGACGGCCAGCATCTGTTCATCCACTTCTTTCATGGACATTCTGCCTGTATAATGGAAAACAGATCTAGTCAGACATCATGTCAAATTATGATATGTCAATGATATTAACGAAGCAATCAATAATTATGGAATATCAACAATATGCTCTAAATGTAGGTACATATGAACACTGAAGAAATCATAGACTGTACAAGTACGTAAATATATTGTGCACCCATTTTTATATTTATCTATATAAGCAAAAGGAATAATAGACATATAGATAAATACAAAATATAGGTATACAAGGAAACCATACCACTTGCTTTTAGTCCTTTTGCCTACACAAATTCAAGTAATAGGTATAATATTAATAAGCAAATATGTCTAATATAATGAAATTTACAAGTAACAACAAAGTGAGGGTAACAGGAAAAATATATTATTATATTATTATACTCCTGGTTTGTAGTTTAACCTTCATCATTCATGCTTCAAGTTGTGTGAAAACAATTGCAGAATTAAGAATAACTTAAAAAAGTCAATATATCTACATTCTATGAAGTTTAGTAGAAAAGTAGTTGAAAAATAAATGCCAAAAGTTCTGATAAAATTGCATTCATATTATTAATAATTGATACTGATATAATTTTATATTATAGATTAAATATATTGATTTGCTTTTTTAAAATTACAGAACAAAACATCGATTTCTATATTATTTTGTTTTTACTTTCAAATAAAACAATGAGAAATTAAATTTATTATAAAAAAAGTGACTTCTGGCTATGCGATCTATGAAATAACATCAGTACGACATTTTCTGTTGTATGTGTCTTGTTGTAGATATAATCATAACATTCATAACTTTTTGCAATATAGTCCAGTCACTGAAGGCGAAAATAAGGTAAAAGCTCCCAAATTTTTCGGATAGCATGGATTTTCCTGAAAATTTGCATACAAGCTCATCGAACTTGTCTAGATGTGTGCTTTTTTCTATTTGGGGATAAAAACTACCCTTGTACGAAAAAAATGCGAAAATCGCAAATTTACGTACTTTAAAGATTCAATTCATGTTCAAATATGTGGGATAAAGTTCCTTTCGTGTTTTTTAATATAATTTATGAAATTTAATTACTTTTCAACCCTTAAAAATCCTAAAAATTACCCTTCCATGGCCAAAAAAATTGAAAAAAAGAAGTTTTTAACAGTTTAAAATATTCTTTTGGTGTACTCACAATGTGCATTTCTTTTGTTATTCATCTCATTCAAAGTTGCAACCCTTAAAAACCATCCCTTATAATAAAATAAACAAAAAAATTATTGAAAGCCTGAGATGTTTTAATGGTATGCATATGTTGAATTATAAACTTTTTATTGGTTTTCAAATGATCTATGATATATTGCAACTTTTCAGCCACCCAAAAAACCTGTATGGAAGACCTACCCCTCATAAAAAAAAATTATGAAAGCACTGCATTGCATGTAGCGCATGCACTTTATCTAAGTAATGCTGCCAACCTGTGCGTATATAGAATTTCTCGCTTAGTGCCAACCTAAATTCGAGGCCTCGGCCAATTTCCGAATGTACACATACATACATGCAGTGACTATAATTCTTTTTATAGTGACTGATACATGTGAATTCGGATACGTGTGTGTATGTATATTATTAAAATACTTACTCAATTCAGTTCACAAGTGCTAAGTGCTCCAAAATACACAAAGATGATGATAATTTATCCGCACCGAAAATTTTACCAAAAAAATGCGATTATTTTTTTTTACCTTAACTTTTGTAATTTTAAAGTTATACATTTTCGCAAAAAAAACATTTGGTAGGAAATTTAAAGCACTTTAAGTTCTGTGATTTGCAGTTTTTTTGAGCTCTTCGTTTTTTAGATTTATAAGATAAAAGGGCTCAGGAAAGGCAGTCTTGGAGTTTAGTTCTGAGCTTCTAACGTTCACAACTCAGTCAAATTTTGCCCTACAAAAATTTTTAAAAAAGCAAATTGTTCAGCAAGAAAAGCCTACAATTTCTTATTCTATAACTTTGATAGTTTTTGAAATAATTTGAAAAAGGCGCTTTTTTAAAAAATTGAAAAATTTTATTCAAAACTAAATGAAATATTTTTTTAAATTTAGTCTTCTAAAATTCCCAGAATTTACTGTTAATACATAAAGTAAATTTCAGAAGAAATACGATTAATTTTTTTTCCGTCAAGTCAATTTTAATTTTTTCTCAAAAATCAAGACATTCATTTTATTTTGATTGCAACTTCATTAGTTTTCATGCTAACGACTTTTACCACCACTCAATTTAAAGGTCTTTTCAAGAACTTTAATACCTAAGTGTTATATAAGTTTTCCTCATTTTCACTATGATCATTTTTTTGATAAAACTTGTAGTTTTTGAGATAATCGCGAAAAATAGCCCAAAAATGGGGTAAAAACGAACATGTTTAGGTACAAATAACTCAAAAAGTATCGACTGAACAAAAAATTATTATAGAACATTTTTTGCTTAGAATTTGTTCCTCTATCGAATCGTTTTTAATAAAAAAAAAATCCCACCCCCCAGAAGGGGTGGCATCCACCCCTAGGGTAAAAGCACACATCGGCACTATGTAACTTTTGTTTCTTGGGCTATTTCCTAGCTACAGTTCAAATTTCACGTCAATCCATTCCATCCGAAAAATTGGTAGCCAAAATGCTATGTGATTCATTACAAATTGTAGACATTGATATGTACATACATAGACGCCGAAATATCAGGGTTCTTCAGCTCCAGAACGATTTTATTTTGAAGGTATCAAAATGAAAGGAGCATCTTTATTTATACAAAATGTAGGATGTAACACAGATAATATACGTAACTTTTGCCCCGGAATACGTAGAAAGAATTATTTTCCATTATTTTTTATTGTTGTAAAAATTTTTCAGTTACAAATAAATTAATTTTAAATATAATATCCAAAAACTATAAGCAAAAAGTAAGGAGGCATTCTACTCATAAATGTAACAGTAATATCGATCGTTTTTAAAAAAAAAAGTTTTTCTGTTTATGTATGCGAAAGTAAGATATTCCTGAAGCCACTTAGTCAAACTGTTTTCTATCCCATATTATTCTTTCATTCGTTTTTTAAGACGAAAATGAAAGTCTCATTTCAGTGTCAAAGTGTATCTGGTTACAAAATACGGTTTTTCATTAATATTTGTCTTAACTTTTTATCAGTTGGGCATTTTTTTGGGGTAAAAATTGCCTTTATTAAGTTCATAAACATAATTTTTTTATGTACATTTTATATTTTAAAAAAGTAACTTGATATTATAAAAAATATTACCTACATAAGATCCTCCTGTGCCAAGTAAAAACAAATTTAATTAGTTAAAATTTTAAACGATTTAAAGATAAAACAACATTATATTTATTGCTGTTATAACCTTTAAAATCTTCCAAATCACTGAATTACATTGCTTAATTTTTAAAAATTGCAAGATTTAAAAGCAGTAATAACAATAATTGTGCTGTTTTTTTCTCAGAAACGATTATAATCGACTTGAAACTAGAAAACCTTTTATATTTTTTATGATCTTTAATGTAAATTTAATTCCTTGATGAATTATGATCAATTTTCTTATCAATAAACATCACTTAAACCCTTAGTGCTTCAATTTCTCAATGCAGTTTATTATCAGTATTAATTATTGTACGTAATACGAAAAAATACCGTTTGACTGAAAAAAAAACATATGGCATAACATTAACTCGAAAAGATAACTTAGAGAACCCTTAGTGCTTCAAATTCTCAATACAGTTTATTATCAGTATTAATTGTACGTAATTAATACAAAACAATATCGTTTGACTGAAAAAATAAACATATGGCATAACATTAATTCAAAAAGATAACTTTGAGAACCCTTAGTGCTTCAAATTCTCAATACAGTTTATTATCAGTATTAATTGTACGTAATACGAAACAATATCGTTTGACTGAAAAAAAACCATATGGCATAACATTAATTCAAAAAGTTAACTTTGAGAACTCTTACCATTATTTTTATGATTAAAGTTGCACCTTATTTTTTTTTGCTTAGAGTTTTTGAACATCCTGTATTTTACTGTTATTTACGATTGCGCCCACAGCATATTAGAAGTTCAGGGGCCTAAGGATATGTATATTATTTTGATGGACATAGTTCAGTATAGTTCAGTATACAATTGGTTTGTTAAAAATCTCTTACTCTTTTTAAATGAAATCTTATGCAGAACTTGAAAGCTTTGTAGCTCGAAAAAGACCTTCCAGACAACCTATGCAAATTTCAATATTAACAAAGCCAGCGGTTTGTAAGTATTAATTACATTTTTTTTATTTAAAATATACTCAAATTTCATAAAACTTGTATATTAACTTTCTAAGTTTAAGATGAAAGATAGGTACAACTGTGACCATCTCAGGTGTCAGTCAAACATATCTATCAGATATGTTACTTGCTTCGTATTAGGAGTGTACATTTCCTTTTATTTTTACAATCTAAAAAATGAATTGTCAGTTTGTATTATGAGGCTGGCCATCCGCTATAACCATATATGGCATGAACATGGCCATAATTTGTTAATTTATATGAACATAGTTGTACTTTCACATCGGATAATTGATTTCTAAAATTTTTATTTACTGGGGTTATTCAAGCGCAAACGCCAGTATTTATAAGTTAACTGCAACTTTGTCTGACTTTGTGAGATGCAGAGTCATCATGCGAGAATGATAGACTCGACTTTACCTTTTTTGTTTTTGAAGATATAATAAAAATAAAAAATCTTTTATTCTGTAATTTTTCAAGAGGAATAAATTTTTTATTAAAAAAAAACATTAAGCATCGGATTCTAGAGATATAGACATCAACCCTGTGCATTCTTACCTATCTACTCTATCTATTTTTTTATCAATGATTCGCATATTTTAATATGTCATTCCAAACAAATGCGCCTAACGATCCCCCGAGAACAAAAATTTTAAATTTTAAAAACGTTTTTTAAATGAGGTTTGATGTGAACCCAGCAATATTAAAATATTGCCAAAGACACGTGATTTTCTAATAATTTTTCTCAGATTTCGGTCCACAAAAATGTTACATTAGCCTTTGATCAGAGAAATAAAATGTATTGTCTTCTATAATATAGTTCTTGTGCTATAACTTTTAACAAATTGCTCAAATATAAAATTATTAAAACAAGAAAAGTACAAGCATGTTATAGCTCTAGTTAATATAAATAAGGCTATAACCTCGCCATTTTGAAAGTAATCTTCTAAACATATTCAGATATTGGAAGCTAAGATTCCTACAAAACAAGCTCCTTATATTTCTTAGAGGAGAAAAATGATTTTTTCCAAATTTCTGTCAGAGCATTTTTCTTTGGCAATTTTAATAGATGTAAGGCTTTCTAAACCCAAATCTAAATTGATAAATTTCAGTTATCTCTCATCTAAACTTAGTTTTGATAACCAGCCGTCCAAAGAAAGTTGATATTGCTTTGTTCGGAAGGAAATAAAACCCTTGATATACTTCTATACGCTTACACTATACCCATGAGAAATATGTTGCATTATATAAAATGGCTTAAAACATGTTATAAATGTGAATTTAGGTCTATTTTTTGATTTCAGGTTTATTTATAACGTTTTAAAGGTATTGTCTTGAAACATGCAGTCTTAATTTTAGCCGAAAAACTAGGATTCTTCTAACGTAGCCTATTTAGTTAGTTTTTATTATCCTTTTTCTTTTAAAACCGATTGCTTTTATATTCTCAGAAACAACCATTTTTGTTCCAATACCATAACAAAGCTTAATGTAGTTCCCAGTTGCGAAAATAATTGTAATATAATATACAGGATTATCTAAAAACGAATGTAAAAAATTAGGGTGTTAGAGCATTTAAAAGAATATTTTTTTCCTAAGGACTATGGTCCTATTGTCTGAGACCAAAGCTCGCTAGTTACTACCTCTTCAAGTGATATTTTGTGGCATAACTTTTTGAGGTTAGGTTTTCTACAGTGTGTTTGAAACACCGCACATAATACATTAGTAGGTATATAACATTTTCAATTTTAGATTTTTCTTTTACAAAAAATAATGTATTGCATTAAAATTTGGTACATGTAAGTTTTTGAGGGTGCTAAGTACATCACGGATGTTAGCTGTTGATCCTCTGTTAGAGGTCGCTAGTTACTGCGTCTCCCAGTGACATTTTATAAATATCTTTTTTGAGGTTAGGTTACATGCTTACAAATGCCTAAAATGACTAAAAATACAATTTAATACAATGTTTATTGTATTTATCTCCATTTGAGTAAAGAACCATTTTTGATTTGTGTTAACACGCTTCTAATAATGTTAAACGTCAAACTTGTTTGTTTTCAAAGCCTTCTCAATCAGAAAACATATATCGTTGGAATTTTGAAAATTTATATTTTCCGCAAATTTACACAAAAAATAATAATTAAAGTATAAGTATATATTTTTCAAGTGCATTTTTAGTCCTCTTTCCGTTTTTGAAATAAAGTAAATAAAGTTCCATATTAAAAAACACAAGTTGTGGTCATATCACAAAAACTAAAAATATTATCACATTTATTTTTATGCCATCGAACGTATCTAAAAAAAGTGCTTGTAGAATGTTCAAACCGTTTTAAAATGTATTGATAAGAGGGAGACGAGAAGAGGGGGCCAGTCGGTTTAGCCAAAAATCGAAAAACGCCCTGTAGCTCTAAAAAGGTAACAGATAAAGAGATGTGATTTGCGCTATTGTTATTTTCTGATGCCGATGAATGTATAACACCTTATAGAACAAAAAGATTTGCTCTCCTGATTTTCGGCTTTAGCGTCATTATTGTATATACAGGGTCGGAAAGTCCCCATGGTTCATCCGGCAGATCCACTTCTTATTTGTGGAAGGGCGAAATGGGCGGTGACTATTAGACGCCTTCATTATAGCCATCTTTCTCTATCGCACGGATTTCTATGACTTACTTTATCGCTCTCACGTAACGGCCGATGAACCATGGGGACTTTCCGACCCTGTATATTGAACTATAGTTTTCGAAAGTTTTATCACTTTTTGTTTGTAATTGACATTTTTACAGCAACTCTAAAAAATTGACGTTTTATACCGTTTTTTCAATCTCACGGCTTTGTTATTACAAATTTCGTGATCGGACCACCGCCATTTTGTAGCTATTTTTATTACGAACAAAATCATGTCCTAAGCATTTTTTTCATACAAAGTCATTCCGCTGAGTTATTTAAAAAAAAACTACTAAAACAAATTTTTCACTATTAAATTGTTAATAACTTTTTTTCCTGATAAAATACTTTGTTAGCCTGTTATTAGACTCATCATTTAAAGTAGGCCTTTGTAGTTATTTCCGGGTTATTAAGATTTGACACAGGCCGAACCTCTACCAACTGGACTATTTCATAATAATACTGAATTTTACCTCTAAATACAGCAGCAACGGTGAGATACCGTCCATGCCTGGGGTCACACGCGGCCATCATATTCTTCGAGTCGAACATTTGCTGGGTGAGCTCGGGAACAGTCAACGCCCTGTATTGCTGGTTACCCCTCGACGTCAGCGGCGCAAATCCGGGCATGAAGAAGTGCAGGCGGGGGAAGGGAACCATATTCACCGCCAACTTGCGAAGGTCAGCGTTCAACTGCCCTGGAAACCTGAGACAAGTCGTCACCCCGGACATTGTAAGGGACACTAGATGATTCAGATCGCCGTAGCTGGGGTTGGGCACTTTGAGGGTCCTGAAGCATATGTCGTACAGGGCTTCGTTGTCTATACAATACGTCTCGTCGGTGTTCTCCACCAACTGGTGTACGGATAGGGTTGCGTTGTAGGGCTCCACCACGGTATCCGACACCTTAGGGCTAGGCATGACCGAGTAAGTGTTCATTATCCTGTCCGGGTACTCCTCGCGGATCTTCGAGATGAGGAGGGTACCCATTCCAGATCCGGTACCTCCGCCAAGGGAGTGGGTTAACTGGAAGCCCTGCAGGCAGTCGCAGTTCTCTGCTTCTTTGCGTACCACGTCCAGCACAGCGTCCACTAGCTCTGCGCCTTCCGTGTAGTGGCCCTTAGCCCAGTTGTTGCCAGCGCCTGATTGGCCGAAGACGAAGTTGTCGGGGCGGAAGAGTTTTCCGTAGATTCCTGAACGTACTGCGTCCATGGTGCCGGGCTCCAGATCCAGGAGGATGGCTCTGGGTACGTATTTGCCTCCGTTGGTACTCGAGGCCACTGCAATTGAAAACGAGTTTTTAGTTACTTGATTCAATGGCGCTTCTAATAAAAAACTATTAAGTGCACTCATCTTTCGTATGAGTTTAGTCTACTTAAAATTTATGTGTTTCTAATTATAAAAATACAAAGTGAACATTAAATGGATATGCGTATTTTAACTGTGGATATAATTCGCTCTGAAAATTATACCAGTAAAAGTAATTTTTCAAAATTACAAATATTCATAAATATATTTTTTTAATCCGTCTGGAGATGTATTGACCAAAAATGTAAACTCAACGTTTCTTTTGAGAACTTGCACTCTCCGAAAAAATAAAAATCAAAATCACAATCAGCAGTGTTAAAATTACAAGACCGTTCTATGAATTAAAAGTAAATTGAATCCGCGTATTTTCCAAAAATAGATTCGTAAAAAAATTGTAGCAGGTATACGATTTGCAATTTTGGGGATGTTATGGTTTCCAAATATGTGCATTCTATGAGCTTGTTTAAAAATAAATAAGTATTCCATTTGAGTAATTTTTCTAGCACAAGTTAAATAACTCGATATTTCAATTCAGAAAATTTAGAAAAGCATGTAGTAATATGTTTTCAATTAGTCTATTAATCTATATGATCCTGTAATCTTGTCTAACCTTTGTATAGTAAGTGTTTTTTAACATATATTCTTAGATCCTTAGACCAGCGAATCTGTTTTAAGATGGATGTGAGAGGGGCCAAGCAAATTTTTTTTGGATTACCTTCAGTACAACTCGCATAATAAAAGTGTAGATCCCTAGATTTGGGCGAGGTCCGGAACATTTTCAAAATTGCAAAAATGTTTAAAAAATAATCAAGTTTTTTGGAAAATTTTTTAAAAATATTTTAATGGCTCCAAGGGCATTCTAATTTTGGTAAAAAAAACTTTAGAGTATAATAAAACAACACGGCAAATTTCATTAAAATCGGTTCGATAGTTTTCGCAAAATATATATATTTTTTTATTTTAAAAAATAAGATTACATTTATCAATTTGTAATTTAGTTTTTTTCAAAAATTATAATTCTAAAGTACTATTTTTTCTTAATTTTATCTGTATTTAACAAAAAAATTAATTTCCAAATAAAAAATTTTGTTTTTAATTTGTTTAAACAAAAATTATTTAAATAATTGTAATAATGATAACTAAATCCATTCATATTCAGTGTTGAAATATATACGTAAACAAATTTTTTCATTGAAAAAATGCAATAGCATAGGGTAAAATATACAGTATATTTAATGCATAAATAATAAACTTTTTTCAAAATTTTTTTCAAAAAATTATTTTGCGAAAACTATCGAATCGATTTTAATGAAATTTGGTGTGTTGTTTTATTATACTCCAAAGTTTTTTTTACCAAAATTAGAATGCCCTAGGAGCAACTAAAATATTTTTAAAAAATTATCCAAAATACTTGATTATTTTGCCTTTTTTAATTATTGCTATTTTGCAACATCGGTAATAAATTAAACATTTTTAACTTACATTATATTATGCAAAATTCAATTTTAAAACTTTTTTTCCTCTTCAATATTTTTCCAAAATGCATGATATAAGTAAAAAACTCAGATAAAATGGGTATTTTTAAAATTTTTTAAACATTTTTGCAATTTTGAAAATGTTCCGGACCTCGCCCAAATGTAGGGATCTACACTTTTATCATGTGAGTTGTACTGAAGATATTCCAGCAAAAATTAGCTTCTCTTACATCCAAAAAGTGGGATATTTGGACAGATCCGCCCTGGTCTATCTATATTTAGCGCTACTATTTAGTATTCACAATTGTGTTATGACATATTTTGTTTGAACATATTTATTAGTAAACTGAATCCGGTTCTGTTAAGAGATTAGTATTCCCGAACTCTGTGCTTTATGACCATTGTTTCTCGGATGGGAGAGGCCACACAACGCTGACGGACTGATGTACTTGTTCCGATTTGTTATTTTCATGGACGGTGTTTTTCTTTTAAGTTTAAATTTAATTTTAAGCCTTTAAGTTTAAATAAGATGTGTATTCAGCTACTTGATGTACATATTGATTGTTCTGCTTTTAAGTTTGCTATCAATTTCATAGCCATCCTCGCAAGAAATTATATAATTTTAATAACTTATCACAAAAACCGCCCATAACAGAAAAATTATAAGAGATAGGTATAGGGAAGGGTAATATGAATAGATAGAGAGTAAAATTCTACAACAGATTTTGATTGGGTGTTCCATTTAGAAAAAAAACAAGTTTTCGCTGTTCGAAGTTAAGCAAATTCGCCAATAAATTTTCACTATCCTATGTAAAATTAAGCAGTTTTTAAAGTAACTCTAATAAATGATAGCCATCCCCCTATCTCCCTCCCAAATACCAATATTTCAGCTTGCCCTACGAAAAAAATAGTCATTATTGAATTAGGCTATCGAAAAACACCTTTTTTTGAAAGAACTGAAATATCTCGAAGACCATTAGAGATAGATATAAGGAAGCTTAATAAAAGTCCCCCTAAAATTACGCATAGAATCCAAATATGCACAAATATACAGAGTGTTTAAAATAAGCAAGCAGACGGCGACTTCCGGTATAACCGGAAGTGCTGCAACAATGGCATGGACAAATATTGATTAGGTAGGTATCTATTTTGTACCTACTTAAAAACATTGTTTGACTTCAATAGATAGGGTGTTTAGGAAGGTTTTGGATTTTATTTGAATTAGTTTAATACCTTTAAAACGAAACGAAAAATATGAGAGCTAATGATAAAATATATGAGATTATTTGTTAAGTGAAAATATCTCGACAGATACAACCCTTGAGTAATCCTTTTGTTGCAAGGATTTAACTGAATTTTTTCTCACAAATGGCAAAATACACAACTAAGCAAGAGAAAACGCCTCCATAAGGTGTTATTGTTTGAAAGAGGACAGCATAAACCTAAAACTTTTACAGTAAAGGAAGAGT
Source organism: Anoplophora glabripennis (assembly GCF_000390285.2). Taxonomy (NCBI): domain Eukaryota; kingdom Metazoa; phylum Arthropoda; class Insecta; order Coleoptera; family Cerambycidae; genus Anoplophora; species Anoplophora glabripennis. The sequence goes on along the minus strand of NW_019416272.1, from coordinate 420,180 downwards.
TCTATTTTGATTTTATACTTTCTTGTTCCAATTCAAAACGTACAAATAACCCAGCCCAGATCTATCCGATGACATAATATTTGTAGTATTAGTTCTCTTCCAATATCAATGATTTATTGCTGGTGACTGACGAGTATGATAGAGTACCCGCTTAGAGTTATAAAAAAAATCTACTTCAAACAATTCCCCTTGAAATGTGATTATCAAATAATCCCATACAAATAGTTATTAATTATTAGTCGTGTGAAAACACCAGCTGTAGCGAAGCGAGGGGTTTTAGCCATAATTGCAGGTATTTACGTAAAAAACCGCAAGAAAAATATTTCAAATGCAGGCGTCGTCGTGGTGGCCCCCAAACTAAGACAGGAAACCGTACCAAAACGGTGACTCAGATCCACAATTATTGAAGTCACTGTTTAGGTCGTTACACTTACTTATAATATAATATCAACCCAAGAGCGAGAACTAGAAGTTAATTGGAGTGGAAAAATATATTTTACGATTAATTATTGTCCATTTAATAAAAAAATACAGCTCTGAAGAGAAATACTGATAGAGTTCCGTGACTTTGTGGTTCTGATCAGAATAAATATCGGTTAGGAATTCTACAGAGGTTTCGATGGATGAGGTCACTTCCCATTGTTTCTGTGTCTGCAATCTCTTATTAGTTGATAAGTATTAAAAATTAACAAGAAAAGAGATAAATGAGAGGCTTTTACTACGTCTTTATGTATAAATGCAGATCCCTTTTTAATGCGACGGAGATAAGAAATGTTATTTCGCCATTATTAGCTTCATATGAATTAAATAAAACTTGTAGAACATTCATTTTAAAAAACATTAAAAAATTAAAGCCTTTTTAGAACATAAATATAACTAAATTTGAATGGAGATACCTGTTTTGAGAAAATTTTATTTTATTATATTAAAGTTATTTATTTGTGGCACTGCTATAGTTTTTTCTTCATTTATTTGGGTATCTTGCCACCTACGAAAAAAAAAAATAAAAATAAAATTAATTTTTGGCTCAAAGATTTCGTTAATTTTTTTATGATTTCTTTTCACAGAAGGAAAAGTACCCAAAAAAATGCATTTTACTGTTGCTTCATCAATCGACTTTAAAAAAATGTTGGTAAGTATTATATGTTTCGATGGCCAGCTAGAATCTCGAAGCGGTAATTTTAATTTTAAAATAAAAATAATTCCAAATTTTTTAGAAAATATTCGAATGCAGATTTTTGTATTGATTTTTTAATAATTTTTTGGATTTTGAAAAAAT